>NC_053439.1:46206490-46251805 GCF_007990345.1 Gossypium hirsutum | reverse complement strand
TCTTCATATGCGAACTATCCACAGGTAGTTGTAAGCGTGGATAAGGGAAATACATTAATGTTGACCCATTATCTATCAAAACCCTGGTAAAGTATACTCTTGCATCGGGTGGTAATATGCAAAGCCTTAGTAGACCCCATCCTCCTGTAATGGCCTAAATTTAAGGTTATCGGAACAGTGGTTTTGGGACCACAAATCTGATGAGGTAATTTTATTTTATTATATTTCTATGGCCTACAATTTCACGAAAATACTTTCGTGAAAATTTCGTTCAAAAATTTCGATGTTGGGCACTCAATTTAGTCAAAAGGACTAAATTGTAAAAAAGTACAAAAGTTGAGTTCTATATGTTAGAGGTGTCCAATTGTTATGAAATTTTAAATTGGATGTCTTTATATGATAATTAGACCATTGGTTAAGTTGGTGGACAAAAATGGACATGGTTAGGCATGTTTCCAAAGTTTTTCATTAAGGCATTTTAGTCATTTACTTATTAAAATGAATTAAAAAACAAAATTAAAAGCCAATTTTTGATCATCTTCTTCATTAGCCAAATTAGGAAGGGAGAGGCCATATTTAGGGTTTTCAAGCTCCAAGCTTCATAGTAAGTGATCCCAATCCCCGTTTTTAATGCTATTTACGTTTTTGAGATCTCGATAGCTTAATTTAGCTTATTCTAGCAATAATTTAACCTGAGGTTTATATTTGGAAAAATACCCATAGGTGAAAAGTGTTATTTTGATGTTCTATGACAGAATATGAAGCTAGAAATTATGTTAAACAACTTTTGCTAGCCGATTTTAAGCAAAAACGAGTAATTGACATAATCGGTAAAAATCCCTAATGTACATAAGTGTTAGAGTGAGAATTTGATGTTGTCATAGAAGAGAAAAATGTTCAACATGTTATATAACATAAGAATATAAGATGAAGCTTACTTTCCGAACTTTGGGGCAAAAGCGTAATTATGTAAAAGTTTAGGGGCAAAATCATAATTTTCCAAAGTTAGAGTCGAGGGCTATTTTGATAAATGTGAGTATTAAATGAGTTAATTTGCTATTTTTAGATCAATAAGAACGAAACTCGAGGTCAGACAAAGGAAAGAATAAAGTTGAAAGCTAAGTTAATGAATTTGGCTATATTTTGTACTGAGGTAAGTTTACGGTAAATAAATACAATATTTCAATAATTATCATTAAAATTGTTATTTTCCAGTAATTATGCATTTATTTTATGATTTATTTATGTTGACTCAAGTATGAGATGACAGAGAATCGGTGTTAAAAGACCCGTTGAAAATGAGAAAGTGTATCGGATACAAATGTCATGACATTTGGGTAAATAGGTCCCATGTAAGATCATGTCTGGGACATGGCGTTGACACTGAGATGAGAGGTCCCGTTAAGACCATGTCTGGGACATGGCATGGGCACCGATATGAGAACATCCCATGTAAGACCATATCTGGGACATGGCTTTGGAATGTTATTATCAGAAAAGACTAATATCCTTATTTATTCCAATGTGGCTCAACGGGCAGTAAACGAATATGTTAATGAGTTCATTTAAAAGCATAAATGGCAAACTCAATGAGTAAGATTAAGAACTTACATATTACATGATACTCAATGTTCAACAAGAAAGATAAGTTACGATCAGGTAACAAGTAAACCAGTAGAGAACGAAAGAGATAAATAAAAGTAAAAATAGATCTTATTGTGTTTAATTATTGTTAAATGTTGTATTTATTGCTAGTAAACTACTAAGCTAGCTACTCTTATTTTTCTTTCTCTTATAGTATTGTAAAGCTACTTCGGGAACTTAAAGACTCGAGATCGTCCACACTATCAACGACAACAATCGGTATTTATGAGAACCAGTTTGGTTGCAGTTAGACTAGTTATTGAATGTTATATATATTTCTAAAGAATGATATGTAAGTATTTGATGATGAATGGTTTAAAATGGCTAAGTATGAAGGTGTTTGTTGTTACAAATGTTTAGGTGATAAATCATGCATAGAAATCATGAAAGAGTAAAAATTGCAAGAAATAGATTTCAAGCAGCAACAGTGACGTGACTTGAAAAATCACCTAGGATAGTAAAATGAATTAGAAGGTGAATGATATATATAATTAAATCTTATAAGTCTAATTTCATAATAAAAATAATGGTGTACGCAAATGAATTTTATATTTTAAGATATGTGAGTTTAGTTAGACAGGGTTAGAACTATTTTTTGGAGACCTCTGTTCTGAGTTTAGAAAATCATTAAAAATTGTACAAAAATTTTTATGAGTTTAGTTTATATTTCTAGATTCATTATTGATTCTATTTTATGTAAGAAACAAGTGAGAACACCATATGAAAATCCTACAATGAGAAAGCTTATTTTTATGACAAGAGGCCAGGATAGTCGAGTGGTGAAATATGGGAGATTTAACTAATAAACTGTACTAATTGACTGACCAAAAATCTGAAAATTTTATGGTAAGAAGACATATGATCTGTTTTAGAAAAAATTACGGACTTAAATTTTGATTTTTAGCTCGAGTTAAATAAATAGTACTGCTAAGCAGGTGGACAGCTTTGTTGTGAATAGTAAAATTAATTTCAAAAGTAAAATTTTATGCCTCCGAATTTTAATAGTAAAGTAAACCTCGAGCTCGACTCTGGAAACGGTCTCGGGTAAGGGGTGTTACACCTCCAGTTGGTATCTCATCATCATTAAAGAAGATGAAATTGTCGGGACTTATGTTATTGACCAGCCGATCTAACTTGTTAACAGAGATTCATGGCCACATAGGTTTCATTAGCACTTTCATCAATGCCCTTCGATGCACCTCTGAACTTAAGAACAAGGCTAGCACGGATATGCGAGCTGGTTGCTTATACAATTGCTCCATAACACTATATTCGCTGGTGCTTCAGAAATTTGAGGAATTCCTTGGCTTCTTCCTTTTTCACGGGCTCGACAATAGGTACACAGTCTCGACTGTTTTTTCTTTCTTTGCTCAATTACTTGACCTTTCTTTTACCGGCTCGGCTAGAGGACTTATCAAATTGTAGCGTTTCCACTACGCGTATGAGAACCCATGCCATGATCCTCATTTGCGTACTGGCCGAAATTTCCTTTCCTTGGCGGTGTGTTGTACTCATAGTTCCACGGACTTTCTTGTTATCCTTGTAAGAGAAGGCTGCGGGATTCTGGATTATTATTTTGGCATTATCGGTATTCCATCTTGTTATTCCTTGGTCATGAGATGATGACCACAGGATGGTTTACTTTCGAACTCTTGTCGTGGTTCGACCCACATATGCTTCTTTCTTCCTGGACTTCTTCGTAGAATTCCATTTCTTTGTCACTATCATGCCTTGCACCAAGTCTCGGAATTCTATGCACTCTTGGATTTGTACCCTTTTATGATGAAACTTGCAATAATTTCTCGTCTCCTTGCATCTCATCTACATTCAAATGATTAACCCCCTTTCTAAACTTTCTTCCAAACCCATTCAAAAGAGTTCTTATTCTGCAATATCTGCATTGAGTTTCTTCCCACGTTTCCACTATCATGTTACCCCTTTCACATGGTGGCAATGGATTCCCGTATTGGGCGATCATCAATCTTGACAATGCCATGCTGATTAGCCTTTCAACCAACTTTTGAAGGCTGTGTAATTTTCTATTGAATGCCCCGTATTCCCCGCATGATAGTCGTATGTGCATTCGCATCATACCACTGGGGACGGAGGTTGCAGGGGCTTTAAATAAAAAGGGGAAACCATGTGTGCATCGAACAACTTGTTACAACTCCTTATATGGCATCAGAATGGTGTAAACTGGGGCTTCTCAGTGTTTTGTCTTATGCCGACTCCTGTCTTGATGACCTTGTTGGTTAGTAGCGACCTTTCTTGGTTGGTTCACTATGATCGATTTCGAGTAACCTTTGTTATATGTACTCATGTTATTCACGTCATTCTCCTTTTTCTTCGAAGCCAACCTTCGGTTACTTTCTCCAACATCGATCTTCCTACTCTTTATGGCTTTTCAATCATTTCACCATTCGTAACTATGTCAGAAAGCTTTTTGTGGCACTTCCCAACATGTGTGTAATAAATGGTGCCTTCAGGTGTTAATAAGAGTATGTCATTTCCCTTCCAGGAGCGGTGGCTGAACTTGAACGGCGACTTCCCTCCATCTTTGCGTATTGCTAAAACTTTAATAGGCTTATTCTCCATATTTGCAGGGTGATTCTATCAGGGACCATATCTGCTACATGATGTATTACTTCATAAATGCTTGAGCTAAGTCCCTCCATGAACTAATCTTGGTACGGCTTAATTGATTGTACCACTTAGATGCTGCCCCTGTGAGGCATCTGAAAGCAATGTAAGCAGTTGGTCGTGTTAACATAGTCATCCCTACAAAACATGGTAATATGACTTAGGGCAACTGGTCCATTGTATTTCTCAAATTTTGGCATTTTAAACTTGTGGGAAGTACCAAATTCGGACCAAGCTCAATCTTTAGCATCATTCTGTAAGGCCAAATTAAGATTACGGAACAGTTTCGGGACACAAATCCGATGAGGAAAATTTATTTTCTTATATTTTATGGTAATGATTTCAAAAAATGATTTCATGAAATTTCGTTTGAAAATTTGACGTTTGGGCACTCAATTTAGTCAAAAGGACTAAATTGTAAAAGTGCAAAAGTTGAGTTCTACATGTTGAGGTGTCCAATTGTTATGAACTTTAAATTGGAGTCTTTATATGGTAATTAGACTATTGGTTAAGTTGTTAGACAAAAATGGACATGAGATAAGTGAAATAGGAAATTTTAAGTTAGGGACAATTTGGTAATCTAGTAATTAAATGAATTAAAAGGGAAAAAGATGACAATTATGCTCATCTTCTTTATTTGGAAAAATCAGCAAGGGGGTAAGCCATATTTAGGGTTTTCAGCTTCTAAGTTCCATAGTAAGTGATCCCAAGCCCCGTTTTTAATGTTCTTTACGTTTTTGAGTCCCGGTAGCTTAATTTAGCTTATTCTAGCAATAATTTAACCTAGGGTTTATATTGGAAAAATACCCATAGGTGAAAGTGTTTATTTTAATTTTTTATGATCGAATATGAAGCTAGAAATTATGTTAAACAACTTTTGTTAGCCGATTTAAGCAAAACGAGTAAGTTGATATAATCGGTAAAAATCTCTAATGTACATAAGTAAGTTTAGAGTGAGAATTCGATGTATCATAGAAGAGAAAAATGTTCAGCATGTCATAAAACATAAGAAAATGAGATGAAGTTTAATTTTCGAGCCTTGGGGCAAAAATGTAATTATGCAAAAGTTTAGGGGTAAAATCATAATTTTGAAAAAGTTAGAGTCGAGGGCTGTTTTGATGAATGTGAGTATTAAATAAGTTAAATTTTCTATTTTAGATCAAGAAGAACAAACTCGAGGTTAGACAAGAAGAAAAAGTTGAGACTAAGTTGGTGAATTGGCTATATTCAGTACCGAGGTAAGTTTCAGTAATAATACATATTTCAATAATTTTATTAATTGTTATTTTCCCAATTATGAATTTATTTTATGATTTATTTAATGTTGATCCAAGCATGAAATGATAGAGAATTAAAATTAAAAGTCCGTTGATACATAAGGATGGTACTGGATACGAATGTCATGACATTTGGGTAAAGAGGTCCCATGTAAGACCATGTCTGGGACATGGCGTTGGAACCGAGATGAGAGGTCCCATGTAAGACCATGTCTGGGACTGGCATTGGCACCGAGATGAGAGGTCCCCCGTAAGACCATGTCTGGACATGGCTTTGGCATGTCATTATCAGAAGAGACCGAGTATCCTTATTGTTCCAATGTAGCTCAACGGGCTAAATAACGAATCATGTTCAGGAAAGTTCAGTTAAAAAACATAAATGGCAAGTTCAGGTAAGTTATAGAGTTAAGAACTTATTATATTATCAATTGATATTCAACGATACAGCAAGAGAGAAGTAAGTTATGCACACAAGTATACTAAGTAACAAGCAAGAGAACTAGAATGAGATTACTAAAGAGTAACTAGAGATATAGACACTTGAGTTTAATTATCTGAGTTAAATATTGTTATTTATTTGCTAGTAAACTTACTAAGCTTTATGCTTACGTCTTTTATTTCTCTTTCTCTTATAGTATTGCAAGGTTACTTCAAGGATCCTAAGAAGTCTGAGATCGTCACATATCAACCACAACTCGGTATTTTTATGTTGAACATGTTTAGTATGGCATGTATAGGGATTTAGTTTTTAAATGTTTGATTTATGATCTTGCTAAGAATGATGTGTAAGTATTGATGATGAATGGTTGTAAAATGGTTAGTATGGAAGTTTTTGTTATAAGTCTAAGTGATAAACTATGCATGGAATCAAAAAGGTAAAATTTTGCAAAGAAACAGAATTCAGCAGCAACAGTGATGTGAATTTAAAATCACCTGGATAGTATAAATGAATTAAGATGATGATATGGATTTAAATCTTGTTGAGTCTTTTACATAAAAATAACAGTGTAGCAAAAATTTTATATTTTAAGATATGTGATTTTGATGAGACAGGGTCAGAACAGTTTTGGTGACCCTATTTGAGTTTAGAAATCATTAAAAATTGTACAAAATATTTATGAGTTGTAGTTTATATGTATAGATTCCTTATTGAGTCTATTTTCTGTATAATCAAGCGGTAGCACTATATGAAAATCTCACAATGAGAAATTTTATTTAGTGTAAGAGGTCAGGGTAGTTGATTGGTGAACAGGGTAGAATTTAACTAATAAACTGTACTAATTGGCTAAACCAAAAATCTAAAATTTTATGGTAGAGATAATGAGTCTAGCTTAGTGAAATTTACGGAGTTAAATTTGAGTTCCGTACTCAAGTTATATTATTAGTAACTGCTGCGCGATTGGATGATTGCTGTATATAGTGAATTATTTTAAAAAAGTTTTATGCTTCGAGTTAGTAAGATAAGATAAGTAATGCTCGTGCTCGACTCCGGAAACGGTCTCGAGTAAGGGGTGTTACAAATTCCTTGATAATTCTCAATATTTTCCATTGCCTTAAATTTTTCTTTGAGCAATTTACATATTTCTCTAGTTGTTTTGGCAATTCTTCCTTGATTTTCTCCTTCTCAGTCACTTCGTCGAAATCGGGGAAAATGGATTGGTAGGGTTTCTCCGGGGTTGGAACCTAATCCGGTTTGGAAGTTCATTGGCATTGAAGTACCAGCCTGAAACTGTTGAGGCTTGATTGTGACAGAGGACCTGCGTGGGTGTACATCAGCTTGGGGCTGTGCATGCGGAGGAGTAAAGCTTGGAGGGTAGAGGGGTCCATCATTATCTCTTTCTTCAACATTAACTATGGGGTCTTTTTCCCCCAGCCAACAGCTGAGTTAACTGAGTCATCATGCTCTTCTGGGACTCCATCATCTTTTCCACCATATCTTGCTGAATTTTTCTAGCCGCTCTTACATTTGGTCTTGCATATCTTTTTGAAGCTGTTCGAGCCTTTCCAATCTTTGATCTATGTTTTTCGATTTTGCCTGAGTACCGTAAGGGTTTTGGTTTTTCAGTTTAACTGAAATAATTTTTTTTAATCAATTAGACTCTTTTGATGGACTTTAATGAATGTAATGTAATGCAGATGCATAAAGTAATGCAAAAGACATCGATTCTAATTCAATTTCCTTTAGAAAACTTTACTAGAAAACAAATTCTTTACATAAAATAGATTACATATATGGTTTTGTCCTAATGCTCAGAACTTTAATTTTCTTAAGTAGTGAAGCAAGCTCTTTCCCCGGTCTGATTCCAATTCGTACTTCAAACTCAATATATTGGCCTGCACCGCCAAAGTCTGTAGGTGATCAGCTACCTTCCGAACTTGGGCCACAGCTTCTCTCATAGTGTGATATCTGTTTCTAACTTGATTTTGACAAAAGTGGAGTTGTTCTTTCTGACGCTCTTCATTGGCTTCAAAGAATTCAATCCGTTGTTCACAGCTTTGTAATGCCCCCTTTAATTATTCTATTCTTCTTTTCATTTCCTCGATCTTGCTCAAACTTGCTCTTAACTCTACCACCGTATTACGATTTCGATAATGATGAAGAGATTCTTCAATCTCAACCACTCTGGCTTTTAGCTCACCTTTTTCACTTCGACTCTCTGACAAGCTCTTTCTAAAGTCTCGTTTCGCATTTGAGTCTCCTGAATTTCCTCTCCCACCTATCAGCCTTAATATTTTCCTCTCGAATCTTTTGACGCTACTGTTCTGAAGTTTTCCCTAACCCAGTGGTTCTCATTGATAAATGAACTTCTTGTATTTGCTTTCAAACTGTTTAATCTCCTCGGTTTTATTCTTCCTTTCTCAATTCTAACCTCTGAACATCAATATCTAATCTTAAATGCATTTTTTCCATCTCCAACTGTTCTATCTTCTTTCCCAGCTCTGAATTTCTCTTTTCAAATCTTGTTTTATGATTTCTATTTCAGATGGGACCTTTGCAGATATTCCTCCATCGGTCGAACACCTTCCTGACTTGGCCAAGGATAGTCATTGATCATTTTACTCCACCATCCACTATATTCGGGGGTCACCATCGGTCCTACAGCAAATCTCTTTATTCGGTGAACTTGTTTCCAAGCATTGGTCATCTCTCCATTCTTTTCTTGTAACCATCATCTTATATGAAAATTCGCACTGAGCTAGTCCTTGGGTTGCGGGTACGAATTGTCTTGACCTATACAGCTTTAGTACCACCAACGACGCATAGCCAACAGCTCCCAAATCCCAATAAAAGGACCAGTCGAAGTCCCACATTGATACAAGATCTCATCAGACACCATCCAATGAGCTTTCCATTCAACATCTTCATCTTTGAGATTTTGAAGAATCGCCATCCATCTTTCCTCAATAATGTTGTCACGTTCGGTGTCGCTACTAATTCTTTCAATGGAGAATAATTCTCGAAAAATACTCTATAGGAAACTTTATCTACTTTCCAGAAGTGACTATGGAACCACACTAACAAGAGCTGTGCACATCCAATGAATCTTCCTTCACCCGCGCTTCGACACACATTTAAAGATCTAAATGTCTCGGCTAAATGGCTAGGACAGGTGTGACTCTCTTGTCTAGTTGATCAAACAAATCTGTAACTGCTTCGTCTATGTACCCCAGTGCTCTAGGAAAAATCAACAGCCAATAAATGCTCAAAGCAAAAACATCGACTTTTTTCTTCATATCAGGGTGTGCTAAAATCAAATCACGCAAACTTTTCCAGGGAATACATTTGCTTTCTCATTTTTGTTTGATCCGCACTGTAACCATAGCTCACTCATTCCTAATATATTCATTAACTTCTTTACAAAATTTGGGATGTTGACGGCTTTAGAATAGACTTTATCTGCTTGAATCCTTGGGCAACATAGCAAAACTGTATATTCCTCTATAGTAGGCACTAAGTCTACCTCCCCAAAAGTGAAGCAGCTATAAGCGGAATTCCAAAATTGGGTCAGAGCTCGAAACAAATGCTCGTCCACCTTAATATCAAACAAATAGGGCAAATCACCATAATTATAGTAAAATAACTGTTTGACTTCATCATCCCACTGGGCCCATATCTCTTTCAACTTCTGGAGATTGTTCTGAGTTACACTGATATAAGTGAAGTCCCATAGTTCTTATGTGTACCCCTCTGTCAAGCTATCACCCTTCTCAAGTTGCGTTTTTTCTGACCACACTCGGACTACGGCATTATCTTCCATTTTATCAAGAAATTCATTCTCCATGGCTAGCTCTCTACTTAGTAATCAAACGCGAATCGATACCTTTTATGATGAAAATGTCATGCAAACATGATTAAAACAAAATAAGTCAGTACATTTAAGACAAAAATTTAGAGTAATCAATAAATCATAAACAAATTATCTACTTGGTCTACCATAAGGGTATGGTTATTAGGGCTCACTATATGTGGTTCGGTTCTAAAGAAGGGGTACCTGAACCAGCAGATTCCTCAATCTTCACCCATTATAGGCTCATATGGACCGAGTTCAGTTCAGGGGAATACATTTCCCTATGGCTGCACGGAGATGAAAACCTCACGAAGACATAGGTACGGATGTATCCCGGAAGCGATCTACTATCCTACACGGAGATGAAAACCTCACGAAAGACTAGTTTCTCACTCCCACTTAGAAGGGTAATATCAACTGATCATGCAATGCAATGTGCAGAAAGATATCACAACTCAAACCAACACAGCAATTATAAACCACAATGATGGAGATCGTAATAAAAGCGAATGAAATGCAACGAAAGGATCGTACATTAAAACCAAGTTTCCAATTTTCGATATAAAGACAAAAAGTAATCAACTTGTGGCTTGACTCACTTATTTTGTCCCCAGTGGAGTCGTCAAGCTGTTGACACCATTTTTTGATAAAACGGGGTTCGAATTTAATTTTAAAAACGAAAATGAAAATGGGAGTCACCACCAATCCTTTTATTTAGGTGTGATCGGATCACCTCATAATTAAATCATTTTAATAAAAATTTAAATTTACTAAAACGATAATTTTTGGTCTTATAAAATCCAGAAACTCGGGTTCAGAAGTCGGTTACGCATGAGGAAGGGTTAGCACCCTCGACACGCCCAAATTGGTACCTTGTTGATTAATTAGTGTCTTAATATAAAAATGTGCAAAGATTTTAAATACGATCCTTGTATTAAAAACTTGTATAAATCAAATTACCCGTTATGACCCTCTCATTTCGGAGAGAAAATGTCACACCCAATTAGTTATGGCATGAGATTTCACCTCATCAAAATGAGATTGTCCAAAAAAAACTCGTGCAATAAAATTTAAAAGGATATTTAATTGTTTAAGTCAGATGAAGAAATCGCAGCCCAATACGTTAGGGCACAATTTCTCAAAATTCTAAACATTTAATATTGCCTTTATTATTTTTTAGAAAAAATCCTCTTCTCGAGAAAACAACGTGTCATATCCAATGCGTTAGGACACAACGTATTGAATTCCCGATAATGAGCTTTTTATTTATGTTTTTTGATTAAAAATCATTCTCGATTATTTAGTTTCAATGAAGAAAATTGGGATCCAATACGTTAGGGCTCAATCCTCTCGAAGATCCTAAATACTGAGTATTGCTTTTATTTCCAAAATTTTATTTTTTACGAATCTGGGTAAAAATTGATGTAATGGAATAACAATTATGATAATGTAAGTAAAAATAATACGAGCAAAAACAAAAAGATGAATAAATAATAAGAGAAATATATATATAAAAATCAATCATGTAAATAATAACAAGTAAATAAACAAATAAAAACTAAAACATTTAAATAATAATAATAATGGACATGTAAATAAATAAATAAATGAACACCAAGTAAAGCAATTATAACAACAATGAAAATAGATAAAAATTATAAAATATAAAATATAAAAATATATATGTATATATAAGAAAATATATAAAAGTATGTGGATATATATATTTATAAAAATTAAAAAATATGTTCGTACATGTATATATAATTAGATCTAAAATTAAAAAGTATAAATGAGCAACCAATAATAATAATAATAATAATAATAATAATAATAATATCTAATTTGCTTACAAAATAACTAAAATAATAAAACAAATAGGCTAAATCGAATCTTGGAACAAAATTCGGGGTTCAAAACGCAAATAAACAAAAAGAAAGGGATCCCCAGTAGAGGTGCTCATGGGCCGGGCGGCCCGGCCCGGCCCGATGGCCAGCTCGAAATATGGGAGGGTTTGGGTAAAAATATAGGCCCGAAATATGGGCTTGGGCAAAAAATGAGGCCCGATTAAAAAACGGGCCGAGCCTCGGGCACCACTTTTTTGGCCCGGGCCCGGCCCGGCCCAAATATAATAAATATTTTTATTTTTTTAATTTTAAAATACTTTTAAAATACTTTTTTAAAATTTTTTAAATTTTTAAATTTTTTTAAAATACTTTTAAATTTTTTTTTAATTTTAAAATATTTTTAAAATATTTTGTTATTTTTGTTTTAATTTTTAAAATAAATTTTGGTATTTATTTAAAAAACGGGCCGGGCCTGGGCTTATGAATTTTTTCTCGGCCGGGCCTGGGCAAAATTCTAGGCCCATATTTCGGGCCGAGCTGGGCTCGGGCCTAGGACTTGGGCCAAAATTTTTTTTGGGCCCGGCCCGGCCCATGAGCACCTCTAATCCCCAGGGACCAAAATATAATGCGCCCAAATAACGGAGGGCTGATTGAGCAAATATTCCCATAGTTATGCGCAGCGTTTTGGCTCGGGCTAAAATGAAAAGCGTTGAAAATTACGTGGCCAAATTTAAAAAAACAAAAAGGACCTCATTGCACGACGGCTCAAAAGTAAAGGGACTTTATGCGCAAATGTCCCAAACCTCCAAACATGTGGATCCTCACGATCAGGTCGGGTCGACGCGCGGACCCTAAGATGATACGACACCGTTTTAGGGCTATTGTGACCAGCCCTAAACGACACCGTTTAGCTCGTCCTTAAAAGTCAAGTTTTAAAAAAAAAACTTAATTTCCCATCACTTTTCAAAAAAAAATGAGAGTTTCTTCTCTCAAACCCTCCTCTCTCTGGCCTTTGGTTCCAAACGACGGCCACCGTATCAGCCGCCAAGGCTCCGCCGCAGGCGGTGGTCAGAGCAAAAAAATGGGTTTTTTGAACCTCGATTCAAAGACCGAATGAAGGCCGAGCCTTCATGGACCAAAGCCCAAAGGGAAAGATCCCTGCGCCCTCTCTCGGTCCAGACTTAACGACGGAGAACCACCCTTCGACAGCGCGATCACGGGGCGTCTCCGGTAAGTCCTTTTGTTTTCTATATGTTATATACGTAGAGGAATAAACACACAAAAAAAAGATAGAGTTTAAAAAAATCTGAAAACCGAAATGAAAAAACACCAAAAATCACCTTTAAGTTTTTTTTTCTTTTTATTTTCTGAGAATCGTCTGAAAAAAAGAAAAGAAGAAGCCTCATACAACGATGAAATTCGACTTTTATAGCCGATGTTACATGTTATCTCTATTATTTTTCTTGCGTGTTTCTGTTGTTTGCGTGTCTTGCAGGAGTAGTTGACGGGCAGGTGAGTCGGTGGCTTCGTGACCGTGGTGGCAGTGGCAGAAGCTAGAGCGACGGCAGACGCTAGGAGCCCCTAGGGACGTGCGCCGCCTTAGCTAGGGTTTTAGCTTTTCTGAAACCCTAGCTTTGACTTCTGTTGGGCTTTACTATAATGGGCTTGTTTGGGTTTGGGCTTTGTTTTATTTGGGTTTGGCATTTGGGCTTGTAATGGGTTTCGAGTTTGGGCCAGCGACTTTGGGTATGTTGGGTCAACATTGTGATTGGGTTTCTGTTTTTTTGTTTTGCTTGTATGGGCCCGGGCAAAATGGTCTTGTAACAGTGACTATTGTTCAAGGGCATTAGCAGCATCCCGGATAACAGCTGAAGATGTTATTTTCTTGTATTATTGGCTATGAACTGCAAGAAATGTTCTGGTGTTTGAAATTTAGAATCAGGCAGATCCTTGAATTGAAAGGGTCGAAGCCAAGGGCACTAGGTCTTGTTGTAAGAACTATAATTTTCTTGTATCAATGATTCAAAGGCCATCACCAAATATGCTAATTGGCACAGTATCCCTATATGATTTATGAATCTATATGCTGCAAAGCCCATGATCCTAGTGCCATATGAGCCTATTTAAAATGAAAACGGCAGGATCTGGCTTCGTTAACAAAGATATATGCCCACATCAACTTGAAATAAATAACATCTTCCATGCATTAGTTCTATTTTCATTGTCAGTTAATGTTATACATGAAGTTCCCTAATTTCAAATGCTTTTCTAACTTTGAATAAAAGGAGTGCTTTACAAATAGGAAGCAAGAATGAGTTATTCCAATGGAGAAGAACCTATGTTAATGTCTAGAACTTTTAAGTAATTTGTCGGTATTTAGTACTGTGACTAACCATGTCTTGGAAAGGGTATATTACCAGATTCTTGGAGCATGACCCAAGGTCCAAATTTGATTATATGATTAGGTGGGGGGGGATGCACATGAATGCAAGGTAAGATGTGTATATAAGATTGTTTTTTATTGATTATTTGTTTGTATCAAAATACAGAGTAAACTTGGAATTTAGTCTCTTACTTCGATTTTAAGAATTTAGTACTTTTATTTTTCAGATTTAAATATTTAAGCCACTTATTACTACCGTTAAATTTTGCATTAAATTCTCTAATGTGATATTTGAAATTAAAAAAAATTCACATAGTAGTCATGTAATAACAAAATAATGTTGAAAATACTGATTATAAATTTTTCGTAAAATACTCATTTAAACTTGTCATGATAAAATAATTCTTTTGTTAGAATAGTGTTCGTAAAAGAAATTGACATGAGCATTTTGATTTAAATAGTTTACAATATTAACTATCTAGACTAACTAATGACTATAAAGTAGAGACAAAATAATGTCAAAAATTAAAGTATATAGATTAAATCTCAAGTTTTAGCATAGTTTAGGACCAAAACTAAATTTGATCACTATCTTATAAAGTAAAAAAAAAAGTAATACAAACCTAAAGGAACTAGAAGTCACGTGTCAATCTCTAAAGCAATTAGGGCATTGAAATTGTATATAACAATGTAATATTTTAATTAATAATATATATTTGGACTAATTAATAATATTATAAAAATATAGAGACCAAATCTTATTAAAATTAAAATACAAAGTTTAAATCTTAATTTTAGGTATAATAGAGACATCAAACTAAAATTTAGCAAATTTTTTAATATACATTTAAAAAAAAACCGCTTGAATGCTTACGTGTTAACGAAGGAAGGCACAAAAACTTAAAAATAAAACTTTAAGAAGGTTAGTTAAAAATTAGTTTTAAAAGTTATTTATTTAAAAATAACAGCAGAGGTGGGCGTGCCGGAGTGGTTATCGGGCATGACTAGAAATCATGTGGGCTCTGCCCGCGCAGGTTCGAATCCTGCCGCTCACGCTTTGTTAAGTTTTTCCTTTATTGAACTCTCAGCTTCTTGCAGTCTGTCCACTACATTTACAGCTTCATTTATTTTTGTCATTTTACATGGAAAGGAAAGCGTTAAGAGTTGTCCAAGAATTAATCTCGAAATTGATGTGAACTGAAAATTAAATATCGAATCAATACTAATATTATGGATTCCATGAAAAAGAAAATCAAATAATGTTTGATCAATCTTGTAGAAGTTGAGAATACATTTCATCTTGGTCATTATCTTACAAGTCATTTTATTTTGTTGAGGGTTGAGAATACATTCCAGCTGGGCTTTAATGTATGACATTTTGCAGGGATTAACTTCTCAATTTCCACAAAGTAGAGGGTTCCTTATCAAAGGTTAATATCAAAGCTTGAGATTCAAAATGCTACCTCTTTGATATGAATCAAAGTTGCCCAGCAAAAGTTTGAAGAATACAGATAATATCCTTTTCCATTGTTCATATACAAGGATTCCCTTTTCCAAGTAGAAATAAAAATAGCAACAAAATATTTCCAATGGCAGTGACAGTGAGCAACAGTGCTAATTGTACTCCTATAATTTTTTTCATATATTTAGAGAATCAAACCTCATATACATATTTAAATTTGTATCCATTATGAAATTTCTTTGCAGCAAAACCCCATTTTTTTCTTGAAGATATTGCATACAATTCAACTTACATTTCCTGCCTAAAATTTATAGATACACAATCTATGTTCATACATGTCAGCTTCCATTATATGTCTGGCTGAAAAGAAAATATAGCCCCATAAGTTCAAAACACTAAAAGAAGTTTATCACAAAATTTTCAACAAAAATATTTAATATACATCCATGTCATGGACCTTCAGGAAAACAAGCAGTTTGGCTTTGTTGAAAATTTTCTTAATTCCCTCGATCTCCGAACGGTCAGGAATCCGGATCTATGTTCCCGTAACTTTTTATTCTCCTTAAAAGTACAGTATCCAACATCCATCCTTATGCATGTTCAAATATGAGCACGGTATAGTCTGAACAATCCCATGTTGAACACACATACTTATATTTAACAGTTACTCGAGTTTAAGTAACATAGTCAGATACCACATGAATATGAGACCAACATTGCTACTTTTGGTATTTGCAATATTGTTCCCTTGATATGCATAGAAACAGTCTTTCATATGCAGCTGCCATTTTGGTTGCTGTGAACAATTGCAGCCCTCTTTGCCTAGCAGCCTTGCCTTTATTCTCCAACACCACTCTGCCATCATTCCAAACTTTATACAGAGTCTTTTTCAAGGGCTCCACACTAGGTGAGAAAGTGTAACCTGATTCTGGTCCAACGATTACCGACCCCGTGATGCTGGCGACTCGTGTAGCCATTACCGGTTTCCCAGAGAGCATTGCTTCCAACAGAGTATGATCCAATCCTTGTGCTCGGAGAGTCGGATTCACGAAAATATCGATTGCATTATAGAACTTGGCTAGTTGAGCTTGTTCCAATGGACCCAAAACAAGTATATTGGCTCCTAGAGCTTTGTATCTAGCACCCCATGGACCATCACCAGCAACAAGAACAGTAACACTTTGTTGGAACTTGTTGTTTTCCATGAAGATTTGCTTTAAAGCTTCATGTATCAAAGGGTGCCCTTTGTCTTTCACCAACCTCCCTGCAATTCCCAATACCAATGACCTACTTTTCGAGATGCCGAACTTCCGTTTAAAATCGATTCCAAGAGAGAGTTCGGGTCTGAAAATCTCCTCATCGACTCCGTTGAGGATGATGTGGACTCGTTCTTCCGGGATCATGTATATCCTTTTTAGGACATCCCCAGCATGATCACTTGTAGCAACATGGTGAGAATATCTTTGAAAAAACCTCACCTCTTCCACAACTTTCATCGCTCTTTCGGTCATCATGGTAGCCTGTCGTTCTTCCGGACTACGGAGAAGCTCTTGGATGATATCCGAATGAATGGTTTCATAAGCGATTCCGTGCCAACTAACAGCTAGATTGGGCACATTCTTCGCTCGAGTATGAAACAGCCCGACGCTCTCGGTGTGGATGACATCAAATGGTCTCCCAGTCGAGTTTTGAGCTCGGAATTGCTCCCATACAACAGCTTGGTCCAAATATCCACCAGATGTTGGCCTTGAAAGGTGAAAAACCAAGTTGGGAAATGGATACGTAGGAAAAGTGGAATTTGGTGAAGAAGTGGTGAAAATGTGCAATTCATGGCCTCTTTTGGCAAGAGCAAGGTGTAGGGTCAAAGCATGCCTTTCAAGCCCACCTGCATGAGACCTGTGAGGCCATTTCTTCACAAAAACACCAATTTTAAGGATCTGAGAGGGAGGACCAGCAGGAAAAGAAAGAACATTCCAAGCATAAGGGAATGTAAGCAAATCAATGCTTTCCTTTGCCTTTTGCATCATTATAACGTTCATGGAATAACATTTGCTGGAAAACTGACACCAACAGAAGATTGAAATGAAGGAAAATACAGAAAGGGTTGCAATTATGCGGTACAAACTATGGAACCTGAACATGGTACTTACAATCTGATCCTTTGCCATGAAAATGGAAAGCTTCAATAAAAAATTTATTTTTCCCTATCAAAACCTGTAAAGAGTTTAACAAGTTATTAGGCAAGGTGGAATTCAAGGAACTGGCACATGGGGTTTGAGCAGAAGCCGTGTGATCAGCCATTTTCGAAGGACTTTGCTTTTAAGGAGTAAATAAATAAATCAGGCTTAGCAAAGTTATCATTGAAAATCCCATTGACTAAATGGATTAATTTAATCTATTCTTCTTGATTTCCAAGATGCAACAAAGGGAATCTCGAAATGTTGCAGCCCCAAATGCTCAAGCACTGATTTTAATATAATAAGAAAATTAAGGGTAAAACTAGAGACTCTAGGATTCAAATTCCATTTTGTCTCCTCAACTCCAAAAATGAGTAAATAAAGAACAACCCAATTAACTAAATAGTTGACTTACTGAGGCCAATTTTTAGCATCAATTTTTTAACAAAAAGAATAAATTTACTTTTTGATCTCACTTAGAGAATTAATTCTCAATTTTTAGTATATGCCTCCATGGTAGTTTTACCAAAATCAAGTGCCATCTAAGTGATGGTAAAAAACCATAAACCGCCGTTGCCGGGGATCGAACCCGGGTCGCCCGCGTGACAGGCGGGAATACTCACCACTATACTACATCGACAAGGTTGATACAAGCCTTAAAGTTTATTTATTTATATTAATAAAATAGTTTGAATATTATAAAGCTGGTTTCAGAAAAGAAAAGTAAAACTAGCTATATGAGTGGCATTATGCTTAACAAAAGAGATACCACATTATTGAAGAGAATCCAGTTGATTCTTGCATTTTCACAAAGTCTGAATATGGAAAAACCAACATTGATATCCCTATATGTTTAATAAAATGGATTTGGGTATTTGCAATATGCTTCCTTTGACATGCACAGAAACAGTCTTTCATATGCAGCCGTCATTTTGGTGGCAGTGAACAATTTCAACCCTCTTTCCCATCCTTCCAAACTCTATACAGCGTCTTTTTCAAGGACTCCACTGTGGGTGAGAACGTGTAACCCAGTTCTGGTCCCACAATCACTGACCCTGTGAGACTGGCAACTCGTGTAGTCATCACTGGTTTCCCACTGAGTATTGCTTCCAATGGAGTTTGATCCAGTCCTTGACCTCGGAGCGTCGGGTGCACGAAAATATCGATGGCGTTATAAACCTTGCTAAATCAGCTCGTCCCAATGGACCCAAAACAAGTATGTTGGCACCAAGGTCTTTGTATCTAGCACCCCATGGATCATCACCAGCTATCACAAGAACAACACTTTGTTGGAATCAGTTGTTCTCCATGAATATTTCTTTCAATGCTTGGAATATCAAAGGGTACCCTTTGTCTTTCACCAACCTCCCTGACATTCCCAAAATCAATGACCCGTTTTGTGGAATGCCAAGTTCGTGTTTAAGCTCGTTTCCTAGGGACAACTCGGGCCTGAAAATCGCCTCATCGACTCCATTGAGAATGATGTGCACTCGTTCTTCGGGGATCATGTAAATCCTTTTGAGTATATCCCCAGCATGATCACTTGTAGCAACATGGTGGGAATATCTCGGGAAGAACCGGACCTCTTCGACGACTCTCATAACCTTCTTGGTCACCATAGCAGCCTGTTGTTCTTCGGGTGCTCTTAAAAGCTCTTGGATTATATCGGAATGAATGGATTCATATGCAATTCCATGCCAGGTAACAGCTAGGTTGGTCACGTCCTTTGCTTGGGCATGCATCAGCCCGACGCTCTCGGTGTGAACAATGTCGAACGGTGTAGCGGTCGAGTTTTGAGTTCGAAACTGGCTCCACACCACGGTCTGGTTCAAATATCCACCAACTGTTGGTTCGGAAAGGTGAAAAACTAGATTGGGAATGGATGTATTTGGAGAAGAGGTGGTGAAAATGTGCACTTGATGGCCTCTTTTGGCAAGTGCAAGGTGTAGGGTCAAGGCATGCCTTTCAAGCCCACCTGCATGAGAACTTTGAGGCCATTTCTTGACAAAAAGTGCAATTTTAAGAGTCTGAGGAGGATGGTCTGAAGGGAAATAAAGAAGATTCCAAGAAGAAGGGAATGTGAGTAAATCAATCACGGGCTTTTGAAATGAATAGCAATTGCTGGAAAGCTGGCACTTATAAAGGATTGGGATGAAAGAAAATGCTGCAAGGATTGCAATTATGAAGCAGAAATTATGAAACTTTAACATAGTACTAATAGTGTGATACTTTAAACCATGAAAATGATTGAACAAATGAAAAGTTGTAAACAAAAAAAAACCATTGAATCAAGACTCAGAACCAGAGTCTAAAATACATGGGGATAAGTTTATGATTGAAGTAACTATGCACATGGGTTTGAACTAGCATACGAGACCATGGATCGGTCCATGATATCAGGATTGCTTTTCAAGTGTGTAAAAACAAAAACTTCACATATCACTGAAAATCAGGGTGACTAAACCCACTAATTTAATCCATTTCTAAGTAATATTATTTCCGTAAAACAAAAGCTAAGTTGATTTTCAAAACCACAAGTTAAGAATTATTATCATATGTAGCTTATATTTATTGTTTGTGTATGGTTTTAAATGCTAGTGGATTCACTTTCTCGCCAATACCTCGTAGATGTAATTTGGCCCATTTTCAAATCCTTCAATTTTCAAGTTTGTAACATGTAATTTATTTATTTTATTTTATTTGATATAATCATTTCATCCTTTATTTTATTGATTATGTAATTTATATTATATGAAAATTAAATCTATGATACTATAATATAAATATTAAAAAGTTGTTAAGTTTTTTATATTTAGAAATTTAAAGTATATACAATTGTTAAATATTAAATAATTTTTAAAAAATAAAATATGAAATTTAAATTAATCATTTATAAATATAAAAAAGGCTTGAGTAAAATTTTATATTTATATTTCAAGTTGGACAAGACTTGAATAATTACGTATGATATTAATAAAATGCAACGATTCAATTTAATCCAACCTGATCCATAAACATCACAAGAATACTTAATATTATACTGCCATGATACTATTGAAATGAGAAATTTTTATATTTAGGTTATTTTTATAAACAAAGCACTTCAAATTGATTGTTAATGTCAACTAGGTTTTACCTTTGGTTGAGGTTTTTATATCTAATTCATAATTATTGAGTTTACTTTTTATAATAATTTATTTTAATTATTTAATAGGTGGAAATTAAAAAGAAATTATTAGTTTAAATGAAGCAATTTTTTAAATACAAATACCTAAAATTATTCATAGTCCCTCTCTAACATTTCAATAGGAAGATAAATACGTTTTAACGTGCTCAAACCCACGTCCTCTTACATAAATAATAATATCAATAACAACCGAATTAAGATTCGGTCAACTAAATGAAAGATTTAAGCATCCATGAGCAAAAATTATAAAATATTGCACTAGGTAAATAGGTTTAGGTCAAGATTTGTGCTCTTGGGATAAGAGGAGTGGATTGTCGTAAAACCTAAGTTAAGGATAACAAGATTAAGAATACAATTAGGAGGCTGTTTTACCTCAATAATATAAAAAAAATTTCAAATAATAATAATTAATCTAATACAAGTTTTTTAGAGTGGAGAGAGAAATCCCACTTCCCTATCGCTCAATCAAACTAAATTTGATTTAGAAACGGAAAGTGTTGAAATTAAAATCGGCTCAAATTGATCAAATTTTAGCCAATCTGTTTATATTTAGTAAATTTTATATTTCATTTCAATGTAAATTTCGATTGGTATCGATTATATTAGTACATACTAAATGGTTTAGTTTGTACTAATTGAAATATGGTGTTCTGAGTAAAAGAAATTTAAAATATATTTCTTTAATCAGTATATAATGTTCCAATTGGTACGTAGCGATATAATTGATATCAATTAAAATTTATACCTAAATAAAATTTAAAATTTATTATTATGATTTATTACTACAACAGAATGTTCCAACCGATATAAACGATATCGAAACTGATTTTGGTTCCAACATTCCGTCGACGAAATGATTATAAATCAATTTTTGGTTTGATTGTTTTAAATCATAATTTCTTTTATTTCTTTGACAGGTACATGGTGGGATTTGTGGTTGAAAATGCAAAAATCGGTTCCATTGAACCCATTTCTCTCTGCACTTTAAAATTTTTTGTACAAAATTGGTTATTATTAAAAGAATATGTATAATTTTGCAATTTTTTAAAAAAATTTGGGGTAAAAACGCCTAATTAGGAAGATAAAAGAAAGCCTAGTCAACACTTTAAACCATATTATAATAAGTTGAAACTCAAGAGTACAATATTATTTATTTAAAAATGATCTAGAAAGTAGAGGTTTCACATGTGAGCTTGTAAAAATATAATATTTTAACTATAAAATTGATTATTTTAGTTAATCTCGGCACAGATAAAAAATAGTATAATAATAAATTTAGTCTTTAATTTTTATATATTATAATAATTTAGTCATAATTTCAAAAATTTGACTCTCAAAATTTACAAAAAAACTCAATTTTTCTTAATTTTTTAAAAATATAAAAATACACAAATATTTTCAAAGAAATATAATAATAAATTTTTAATATAAATTAAAAATATTGATAACGAGAAATAACAATATATAAAATTTAAAAATATAAAAATGAATTTATCTTTTATATTAATATAATAAAAAAATCCCCCAGCCCCACCCACAACCGTCCCCCTCCCTCTCCCTTTCTGCTGCTGCTGCATTTTTGTTATACCTCAATTTGCAGATAATGAAATCCATATCACAGCACAAGGTGTCTGCAGTGCTAAGAAGGTGAAAAAGCAGGGCACAGTAATGAACACTATCAACTCCATATCACTGCAATTCTCTGAAGATTTTGTTTCTTGTATGACTACAGATTTCTAACTTTTTCAAAGTGGGTTGTCTTTACATCTATCAAAGCCCCCATTAAACAAAGAGGAAAGGGAACAGACACAAAGCACAACACTTCCATTGAAAATCTTTAATATTTTCTTACTTTTTTTAGAAACCCTTCTAACCATTTAAGTTTGTTATCTTCATTTTTCATGTCAGGAACTATCTTGGTTTCTGCTACTCTCAAAACCATTTATTCAAAGAAGATTCATCTCCACCCCCATCTTTATCTCTCGGAATAGCCTCCAACTTGCTCTCAAGGTCCTTGCCGAAAGAGGAAACTATCTAGACGAACCTGTTAAGGGGGTCTGTGGTGGGGGAATGGGGAGAGGGGTGGGGGATTTTTATTTTATTTAATATTAATATTAATATTAATATTAATATTAATATTAATATAAAATTTAAATTTATTATTATAATTTTTTGAAAATATTTATGTATTTTTATATATATCTTCTAAAATTTTTAGAATTAGGATCAATTTGAAATCATTTGTAAATTTTGAGGATTAAATTTTTAAAATTATGATTAAATTGATTTAATATGTAAGAGTTGAGGACAAAACTTATTATTATACCATTTTTTTATCTGCCACGTCAACTTCCTGTTTGTGATTTTAACATGAGTGATAAAAATGATCAAACTATTAGATTCTTGAGTTGGATGGTACTAAAGCTATCTAATTGATTCAAGAAAATGTAGTTTATCAGCATTACTCAGTTATGGCACGTGCCATTAAGAAGCTATTATAACTTTCCTGGATGGTTAAAGTTATTCATACTTTCAGAGAGGGCAATAAAATAGCTGATAGGCTAGCCTTAATGGCGTTCTCAAGACCGTTGGGTAGGTATGCTTTTATGCAACCGCCAGATGAAGTCCTCTTATTCTGGAATGTCTTGGCACCATATAGTTTAGTTATGATTTAATCATTATTCTTGTACAAAAAAAATGACCGAACTATATAAGGTGGATGTTTAAATTGCAAATATTTTATTTTAAGCGCCTAAAATGATTTTTTTATAGTTGAGTAACTATCATTGTAGTTTATTTAATAGATTATTATTTTCTTATGGTTTAATCATTAGTTAGTTATAAACTAATTATAAATGATAATTTTTAATCATTCACATAACTTATTTATAGCAAAAAGAATGAAATTTTGTTGCCGAAGAGATATTATCGTTTTATAAAAAAATTTATTTATCTTTTTAATTTCCTAATTATTTTTATTTTATGTATAATTTTTTTTATGAGATATGTATTAAATAAGCTTTTTCATACTTTATCGGCAACAATCACATAATTTCTCATTTGATGTTATTAGTGTATTATGGTGATGGATTGAGCTCAAGGATGATCTTTTAAGAAGGAGAGACATCTTCGAATATTCTTGCACTCTTGCAAGACTAAAACAAACGTGAATTAAAGAGTATTTCAATTTGCATTTTGAAATTCTCAGTAAATTTACCTTAACAGCTAAAATTTTGATATTTTGGCATAATCATATAACACAATTAATATTTAAAATCAAGAAGAAAAAAGAAGGAAGTAGTCAGCCTTGGGTCGTCAACCAATCAATCCAACCCAATGAGCCAGCGCCACCATCGTTATCTTTGTGCCACCAATCATGGGAACGAAGACTTAAGCATATATATAGACTTAAGCTAATCCAAAACAAAATAAAGTGAATGATTTTGATTCTCAATGTCATCCACTTAGACTGCATTGTGCAATTCAAGGGGCTGAGATTGTAGTGCCTTTTTTTACGGCCGAGATTCATGCAATGATCTCTTCATGTTGGAACTTCATCAGCTATAAGAGGGATAGGCATAAGAAGCAATGAAGTGGCGAACCATTCTCAGTTCAAAAACCATGGGGGATGATGAAGAAGTGAAGGTATTTGGGATGTGGGCAAGCCCTTACAGTCGCAGGGTTGAACTGGCCTTGAAACTAAAGGGAATACCATATGAATACATTGAAGAAGATTTATCCAACAAGAGCGCCTTGCTTATCCAACATAATCCAGTTCATCAAAAAATCCCAGTCCTTGTTCATAATGGGAAATCAATACCAGAATCACTTGTAATCTTAGAGTACATCGATGAAACCTGGAGGAACAATCTAATTCTTTTGTCTCAAGATCCTTACGATAGAGCCATGGCTCGGTTCTGGGCTAAGTTCATTGACGAAAAGGTACAATGAACCTGTGTTAAACGTTTTTTTGTTTTACACCTCTCAATCCTGCTTGGGTTGTATAATTTGGGTAAGTTGAATTTAAATTTTAAAATTTACAGATTATTTTTATCATTTCTAAGGAAGAATCATTTTGGGTTTTAGTCTTTTCTATTATAGGTTATTTTCGAATTAGACAAATTTAAGTCGCTAACTTTTTATGATCAAATCAAGTTGAGTTGAGTTTAGGATTCAACCGGTCTAAACCAATGGGATATAATAAGTTTAAGAGTTCCATTATTTGCAGATATTGAGCACAACAAGGAAGGTTAGTTTTACCACAGGAAAGGAACAAGAGCATGCAATTGAAGAAGTAACTGAGCAGCTAAAACTGCTGGAGAATGAAGTGAAAGGGAAAGCCTATTTTGGAGGTGAGGGTATTGGATATGTTGATATCGTTGCCAATTTCTTGGTATTCTGGTTTGGAAACCTGCAAGAGGCTTTGGGAATCAATATCTTCTCGCAACACAAATTTCCATTCATATTTGAATGGATCCAAAAGCAGCTCAAGATCGATATGGTGGACGAATGCCGGATTCCCAAGGACAAACATCTCACTTACATCCAAACTTGACTCGCAGCCTTCAAGTCTGCATCCAAGTAAAAGCCTTTAGAATAAAAGAAATGGTAACATAGTAAATAAGCAAATAAAATGTTAAATATATGCATTGAGTTTTCTTCCCATGTTTCCACTTATCATGTTTACCCCCTTATCAGCATGGTTAGGCAATGGATTCCCCGTATTGGGCGAATCATCAATCTTGACAATGCCCATGCTGATTAGCCTTTCAACCAACTTTTTGAAGGCTGTGTAATTTTCTATTGAATGCCCCGTATTCCCCGCATGATAGTCGTATTGTGCATTCGCATCATACCACTTGGGGTACGGAGGTTGCAGGGGCTTTAAATAAAAAGGGGAAACCATGTGTGCATCGAACAAACTTTGTTACAACTCCTTATATGGCATCAGAATTGGTGTAAACTGGGGCTTCTCAGTGTTTTGTCTTATGCCCGACTCCTGTCTTGATGAACCTTGTTGGTTAGTAGCGACCTTTCTTGGCTGGTTCACTATGATCGATTTCGAGTAACCTTTGTTATATGTACTCATGTTATTCACGTCATTCTCCTTTTTCTTCGAAGCCAACCTTCGGTTACTTTCTCCAACATCGATCTTCCTACTCTTTATGGCGTTTTCAATCATTTCACCATTCGTAACTATGTCAGAAAAGCTTTTTGTGGCACTTCCCAACATGTGTGTAATAAATGGTGCCTTCAGTGTGTTAATAAAGAGTATTGTCATTTCCCTTTCCAGGAGCGGTGGCTGAACTTGAACGGCGACTTCCCTCCATCTTTATGCGTATTGCCTAAAACTTTTAATAGGCTTATTCTCCATATTTTGCAGGGTGATTCTATCAGGGACCATATCTACTACATAACTGTATTACTTCATAAATGCTTGAGCTAAGTCCCTCCATGAACTAATCTTGGTACGGCTTAATTGATTGTACCACTTAGATGCTGCCCCTGTGAGGCTATCTTGAAAGCAATGTATAAGCAGTTGGTCGTTGTTAACATAGTCATACGCCTACAAAACATGGTAATATGAGCTTTAGGGCAACTGGTCCCATTGTATTTCTCAAATTTTGGCATTTTAAACTTGTGGGGAAGTACCAAATTCGGGACCAAGCTCAAATCTTTAGCATCAATTCTGTAATGGCCCAAATTTAAGATTATCGGAACAGTGGTTTCGGGACCACAAATCCGATGAGGAAAATTTTATTTTTCTTATATTTTTATGGTATATGATTTCAAAAAATGATTTCATGAAAATTTCGTTTGAAAATTTTGACGTTTGGGCACTCAATTTAGTCAAAAGGACTAAATTGTAAAAAGTGCAAAAGTTGAGTTCTACATGTTGAGGTGTCCAATTGTTATGAAACTTTAAATTGGAGGTCTTTATATGGTAATTAGACTATTGGTTAAGTTGTTAGACAAAAATGGACATGAGATAAGTGAAATAGGAAATTTTTAAGTTAGGGACAATTTGGTAATCTAGTAATTAAAATGAATTAAAAGGGAAAAAGATGACAAATTATGCTCATCTTCTTTATTTGGAAGAAATCAGCAAGGGGGTAAGCCATATTTAGGGTTTTCAAGCTTCTAAGTTCCATAGTAAGTGATCCCAAGCCCCGTTTTTAATGTTCTTTACGTTTTTGAGTCCCGGTAGCTTAATTTAGCTTATTCTAGCAATAATTTAACCTAGGGTTTATATTTGGAAAAATACCCATAGGTGAAAAGTGTTTATTTTAATTTTTTATGATCGAATATGAAGCTAGAAATTATGTTAAACAACTTTTGTTAGCCGATTTTAAGCAAAAACGAGTAAGTTGATATAATCGGTAAAAATCTCTAATGTACATAAGTAAGTGTTAGAGTGAGAATTCGATGTTATCATAGAAGAGAAAAATGTTCAGCATGTCATAAAACATAAGAAAATGAGATGAAGTTTAATTTTCGAGCCTTGGGGCAAAAATGTAATTATGCAAAAGTTTAGGGGTAAAATCATAATTTTGAAAAAGTTAGAGTCGAGGGCTGTTTTGATGAATGTGAGTATTAAATAAGTTAAATTTTCTATTTTAGATCAAGAAGAACAAAACTCGAGGTTAGACAAAAGAAAGAATAAAGTTGAAGACTAAGTTGGTGAATTGGGCTATATTCGGTACCGAGGTAAGTTTACAGTAAATAAATACAATATTTCAATAATTATTATTAATATTGTTATTTTCCAGCAATTATGAATTTATTTTATGAATTTATTTAATGTTGATCCAAGCATGAAATGATAGAGAATTAAAATTAAAAAGTCCCGTTGATACATAAGGATGGTACTGGATACGAATGTCATGACATTTGGGTAAAGAGGTCCCATGTAAGACCATGTCTGGGACATGGCGTTGGAACCGAGATGAGAGGTCCCATGTAAGACCATGTCTGGGACATGGCATTGGCACCGAGATGAGAGGTCCCCGTAAGACCATGTCTGGAACATGGCTTTGGCATGTCATTATCAGAAGAGACCCGAGTATCCTTATTGTTCCAATGTAGCTCAACGGGCTAAATAACGAATCATGTTCAGGAAAGTTCAGTTAAAAAACATAAATGGCAAGTTCAGGTAAGTTATAAGAGTTAAGAACTTATTATATTATCAATTGATATTCAACGATACAGCAAGAGAGAAGTAAGTTATGCACACAAGTATACTAAGTAAACAAGCAAGAGAACTAGAATGAGATTAACTAAAGAGTAAACTAGAGATATAGACACTTGAGTTTAATTATCTGAGTTAAATATTGTTATTTATTTGCTAGTAAACTTACTAAGCTTTATGCTTACGTCTTTTATTTCTCTTTCTCTTATAGTATTGCAAGGTTACTTCAAGGATCCTAAAGAAGTCTGAGATCGTCCACACTATCAACCACAACAACTCGGTATTTTTATGTTGAACCATGTTTAGTATGGCATGTATAGGGATTTAGTTATTTTAAATGTTTGTATTTATGATCTTGCTAAAGAATGATGTGTAAGTATTTGATGATGAATGGTTGCTAAAATGGTTAAGTATGGAAGTGTTTGTTGTTATAAGAGTCTAAGTGATAAACTATGCATGGAAATCATAAAAGGGTAAAATTTTGCAAAGAAACAGAATTCAGGCAGCAACAGTGATGTGACTTTTAAAAATCACCTAGGATAGTATAAAATGAATTAAAGAGTGAATGATATATGGATTTAAATCTTGTTGAGTCTATTTTCACATAAAAATAACAGTGTAGCAAAAGGAATTTTATATTTTAAGATATGTGAATTTTGATGAGACAGGGTCAGAACAGTTTTTGGTGACCCCTATTTTGAGTTTAGAAAATCATTAAAATTGTACAAAATATTTATGAGTTGTAGTTTATATGTATAGATTCCTTATTGAGTCTATTTTCTGTAGAATCAAGCGGTAGCACTATATGAAAATCTCACAATGAGAAATTTTATTTTAGTGATAAGAGGTCAGGGTAGTTGATTGGTGAAACAGGGTAGAATTTAACTAATAAACTGTACTAATTGGCTAAACCAAAAATCCTAAAAATTTTATGGTAGGAAGATATATGAGTCTAGCTTTAGTGAAAATTTACGGAGTTAAATTTTGAGTTCCGTAGCTCAAGTTATAATTAATTTAGTAACTGCTGCGCGATTGGATAGATTGCTGTATATAGTGAAATTAATTTTTAAAACAAGTTTTTATGCTTCGAGTTAGTAAGATAAGATAAGTAATGCCTCGTGCTCGACTCCGGAAACGGTCTCGAGTAAGGGGTGTTACAAATTCCTTGATAATTCTCAATATTTTCCATTGCCTTAAATTTTTCTTTGAGCAATTTACATATTTCCTCTAGTTGTTTTGGCAATTCTTCCTTGATTTTCTCCTTCTCAGTCACTTCGTCGAAATCGGGGAAAATGGGATTGGTAGGGTTTTCTCCGGGGTTGGAACCTAATCCGGTTTGGAAGTTCATTGGCATTGAAGTACCAGCCTGAAACTGTTGAGGCTTGATTGTGACAGAGGACCTGCGTGGGTGTACATCAGCTTGGGGCTGTGCATGCGGAGGAGTAAAGCTTGGAGGGTAGAGGGGTCCATCATTATCTCTTTCTTCAACATTAACTATGGGGTCTTTTTCCCCCAGCCAACAGCTGAGTTAACTGAGTCATCATGCTCTTCTGGGACTCCATCATCTTTTCCACCATATCTTGCTGAATTTTTTCTAGCCGCTCTTACATTTGGTCTTGCATCTCTTTTTGAAGCTGTTCGAGCCTTTCCAATCTTTGATCCATGTTTTTCGATTTTGCCTGAGTACCGTAAGGGTTTTGGTTTTTCAGTTTAACTGAAATAATTTTTTTAATCAATTAGACTCTTTTGATGGACTTTAATGAATGTAATGTAATGCAGATGCATAAAGTAAATGCAAAAAGACATCGATTCTAATTCAATTTCCTTTAGAAAACTTTACTAGAAAACAAAATTCTTTACATAAAATAGATTACATATATGGTTTTGTCCTAATGCTCAGAACTTTAATTTTCTTAAGTAGTGAAGCAAGCTCTTTCCCCCGGTCTGATTCCAATTCGTACTTCAAACTCAATATATTGGCCTGCACCGCCAAAGTCTGTAGGTGATCAGCTACCTTTCGAACTTGGGCCACAGCTTCTCTCATAGTGTGATATCTGTTTCTAACTTGATTTTGACAAAAGTGGAGTTGTTCTTTCTGACGCTCTTCATTGGCTTCAAAGAATTCAATCCGTTGTTCACAGCTTTGTAATGCCCCTTTAATTATTCTATTCTTCTTTTCATTTCCTCGATCTTGCTCAAACTTGCTCTTAACTCTACCACCGTATTACGATTTCGATAATGATGAAGAGATTCTTCAATCTCAACCACTCTGGCTTTTAGCTCACCTTTTTCACTTCGACTCTCTGACAAGCTCTTTTCTAAAGTCTCGTTTCGCATTTGAGTCTCCTGGAATTTCCTCTCCCACCTATCAGCCTTAATATTTTCCTCTCGAATCTTTTGACGCTACTGTTCTGAAGTTTTCCCTAACCCAGTGGTTCTCATTGATAAATGAAACTTCTCGTAATTTGCTTTCAAACTGTTTAAATCCTCCTCGGTTTTATTCTTCCCTTTTCTCAATTTCTAACCTCTGAACATCAATATCTAATCTTAAATGCATTTTTTCCATCTCCAACTGTTCTATCTTCTTTCCCAGCTCTGAATTTCTCTTTTCAAAATCTTGTTTTATGATTTCTATTTCAGATGGGACCTTTTACAGATATTCCTCCATCGGTCGAACACCTTCCTGACTTGGCCCAAGGATAGTCATTGATCATTTTACTCCACCATCCACTATATTCGGGGGTCACCATCGGTCCTACAGCAAATCTCTTTATTCGGTGAACTTGTTTCCAAGCATTGGTCATCACTCCATTCTTTTTCTTGTAACCATCATCTTTATATGAAAATTCGCACTGAGCTAGTCCTTGGGTTGCGGGTACGAATTGTCTTGACCTATACAGCTTTAGTACCACCAACGACGCATAGCCAACAGCTCCCCAAATCCCAAATAAAAGGACCCAGTCGAAGTCCCCACATTGATACAAGATCTCATCAGACACCATCCAATGAGCTTTCCATTCAACATCTTCATCTTTGAGATTTTGAAGAATCGCCATCCATCTTTCCTCAATAATGTTGTCACGTCTCGGTGTCGCTACTAATTCTTTCAATGGAGAATAATTCTCGAAAAATACTCTATAGGAAACTTTATCTACTTTCCAGAAGTGACTATGGAACCACACTAACAAGAGCTGTGCACATCCAATGAATCTTCCTTCACCCGCGCTTCGACACACATTTAAAGATCTAAATGTCTCGGCTAAAATGGCTAGGACAGGTGTGACTCTCTTGTCTAGTTGATCAAACAAATCTGTAACTGCTTCGTCTATGTACCCCAGTGCTCTAGGAAAAATCAACAGCCAATAAATGCTCAAAGCAAAACATCGACTTTTTTCTTCATATCAGGGTGTGCTAAAATCAAATCACGCAAACTTTTCCAGGGAATACATTTGCTTTCTCATTTTTGTTTGATCCGCACTGTAACCCATAGCTCACTCATTCTTAATATATTCATTAACTTCTTTACAAAATTTGGGATGTTGACGGCTTTAGAATAGACTTTATCTGCTTGAATCCTTGGGCAACATAGCAAAACTGTATATTCCTCTATAGTAGGCACTAAGTCTACCTCCCCAAAAGTGAAGCAGCTATAAGCGGAATTCCAAAATTGGGTCAGAGCTCGAAACAAATGCTCGTCCACCTTAATATCAAACAAATAGGGCAAATCACCATAATTATAGTAAAATAACTGTTTGACTTCATCATCCCACTGGGCCCATATCTCTTTCAACTTCTGGAGATTGTTCTGAGTTACACTGATATAAGTGAAGTCCCATAGTTCTTATGTGTACCCCTCTGTCAAGCTATCACCCTTCTCAAGTTGCGTTTTTTCTGACCACACTCGGACTACGACATTATCTTCCATTTTATCAAGAAATTCATTCTCCATGGCTAGCTCTCTACTTAGTAATCAAACGCGAATCGATACCTTTTATGATGAAAATGTCATGCAAACATGATTAAAACAAAATAAGTCAGTACATTTAAGACAAAAATTTAGAGTAATCAATAAATCATAAACAAATTATCTACTTGGTCTACCACTAAGGGTATGGTTATTAGGGCTCACTATATGTGGTTCGGTTCTAAAGAAGGGGTACCTGAACCAGCAGATTCCTCAATCTTCACCCATTATAGGCTCATATGGACCGAGTTCAGTTCAGGGGAATACATTTCCCTATGGCTGCACGGAGATGAAAACCTCACGAAGACATAGGTACGGATGTATCCCGGAAGTGATCTACTATCCTACACGGAGATGAAAACCTCACGAAAGACTAGTTTCTCACTCCCACTTAGAAGGGTAATATCAACTGATCATGCAATGCAATGTACAGAAAGATATCACAACTCAAACCAACACAGCAATTATAAACCACAATGATGGAGATCGTAATAAAAGCGAATGAAATGCAACGAAAGGATCGTACATTAAAACCAAGTTTCCAATTTTCGATATAAAGACAAAAAGTAATCAACTTGTGGCTTGACTCACTTATTTTGTCCCCAGTGGAGTCGTCAAGCTGTTGACACCATTTTTTGATAAAACGGGGTTCGAATTTAATTTTAAAAACGAAAATGAAAATGGGAGTCACCACCAATCCTTTTATTTAGGTGTGATCGGATCACCTCATAATTAAATCATTTTAATAAAAATTTAAATTTACTAAAACGATAATTTTTGGTCTTATAAAATCCAGAAACTCGGGTTCAGAAGTCGGTTACGCATGAGGAAGGGTTAGCACCCTCGACACGCCCAAAATTGGTACCTTGTTGATTAATTAGTGTCTTAATATAAAAAATGTGCAAATATTTTAAAATACGATCCTTGTATTAAAAACTTGTATAAATCAAATTACCCGTTATGACCCTCTCATTTCGGAGAGAAAATGTCACACCCAATTAGTTATGGCATGAGATTTCACCTCATCAAAAATGAGATTGTCCAAAAAAAACTCGTGCAGTAAAATTTAAAAGGATATTTAATTGTTTAAGTCAGATGAAGAAATCGCAGCCCAATACGTTAGGGCACAATTTCTCAAAATTCTAAACATTTAATATTGCCTTTATTATTTTTAGAAAAAATCCTCTTCTCGAGAAAACAACGTGTCATATCCAATGCGTTAGGACACAACGTATTGAATTCCCGATAATGAGCTTTTTATTTATGTTTTTTGATTAAAAATCATTCTCGATTATTTAGTTTCAATGAAGAAAATGGGGATCCAATACGTTAGGGCTCAATCCTCTCGAAGATCCTAAATACTGAGTATTGCTTTTATTTCCAAAATTTATTTTTTACGAATCTGGGTAAAAATTGATGTAATGGAATAACAATTATGATAATGTAAGTAAAATAATACGAGCAAAAACAAAAAGATGAATAAATAATAAGAGAAATATATATAAAAATCAATCATGTAAATAATAACAAGTAAATAAACAAATAAAAACTAAAACATTTAAATAATAATAATAATGGACATGTAAATAAATAAATAAATGAACACCAAGTAAAGCAATTATAACAACAATGAAAATAGATAAAAATTATAAAATATAAAATATAAAAATATATATGTATATATAAGAAAAATATATAAAAGTATGTGGATATATATATTTATAAAAATTAAAAAATATGTTCGTACATGTATATATAATTAGATCTAAAATTAAAAAGTATAAATGAGCAACCAATAATAATAATAATAATAATAATAATAATAATAATAATAATAATAATATCTAATTTGCTTACAAAATAACTAAAATAATAAAACAAATAGGCTAAATCGAATCTTGGAACAAAATTCGGGGTTCAAAACGCAAATAAACAAAAAGAAAGGGATCCCCAGTAGAGGTGCTCATGGGCCGGGCGGCCCGGCCCGGCCCGATGGCCAGCTCGAAATATGGGAGGGTTTGGGTAAAAATATAGGCCCGAAATATGGGCTTGGGCAAAAAAATGAGGCCCGATTAAAAAACGGGCCGAGCCTCGGGCACCACTTTTTGGCCCGGGCCCGGCCCGGCCCAAATATAATAAATATTTTATTTTTTTAATTTTAAAATACTTTTAAATACTTTTTAAAATTTTTTAAATTTTTAAATTTTTTAAAATACTTTTAAATATTTTTTTTAATTTTAAAATATTTTTAAAATATTTTTTTATTTTTGTTTTAATTTTTAAAATAAACTTTTGGTATTTATTTAAAAAACGGGCCGGGCCTGGGCTTATGAATTTTTTCTCGGGCCGGGCCTGGGCAAAATTCTAGGCCCATATTTCGGGCCGAGCTGGCTCGGGCCTAGGACTTGGGCCAAAATTTTTTTTGGGCCCGGCCCGGCCCATGAGCACCTCTAATCCCCAGGGACCAAAATATAATGCGCCCAAATAACGGAGGGCTGATTGAGCAAATATTCCCATAGTTATGCGCAGCGTTTTTGCTCGGGCTAAAATGAAGCGTTGAAAATTACGTGGCCAAATTTAAAAAAACAAAAAGGACCTCATTGCACGACGGCTCAAAAGCAAAGGGACTTTATACGCAAATGTCCCAAACCTCCAAACATGTGGATCCTCACGATCAGGTCGGGTCGACGCGCGGACCCTAGGATGATACGACACCGTTTTAGGGCTATTGTGACCAGCCCTAAACGGCACCGTTTAGCTCGTCCTTAAAAGTCAAGTTTTAAAAAAAAACTTAATTTCCCATCACTTTTCAAAAAAAAATGAGAGTTTCTTCTCTCAAACCCTCCTCTCTCTGGCCTTTGGTTCCAAACGACGGCCACCGTATCAGCCGCCAAGGCTCCGCCGCAGGCGGTGGTCAGAGCAAAAAATGGGTTTTTTGAACCCCGATTCAAAGACCGAATGAAGGCCGAGCCTTCATGGACCAAAGCCCAAAGGGAAAGATCCCTGCGCCCTCTCTCGGTCCAGACTTAACGACGGAGAACCACCCTTCGACAGCGCGATCACGGGGCGTCTCCGGTAAGTCCTTTTGTTTTCTATATGTTATATACGTAGAGGAATAAACACACAAAAAAAGATAGAGTTTAAAAAATCTGAAAACCGAAATGAAAAAACACCAAAAATCACCTTTAAGTTTTTTTTGCTTTTTATTTTCTGAGAATCGTCTGAAAAAAAGAAAAAGAAGAAGCCTCATACAACGATGAAATTCGACTTTTATAGCCGATGTTACATGTTATCTCTATTATTTTTCTTGCGTGTTTCTGTTGTTTGCGTGTCTTGCAGGAGTAGTTGACGGGCAGGTGAGTCGGTGGCTTCGTGACCGTGGTGGCAGTGGCAGAAGCTAGAGCGACGGCAGACGCTAGGAGCCCCTAGGGACGTGCGCCGCCTTAGCTAGGGTTTTAGCTTTTCTGAAACCCCAGCTATGACTTCTGTTGGGCTTTACTATAATGGGCTTGTTTGGGTTTGGGCTTTGTTTTATTTGGGTTTGGCATTTGGGCTTGTAATGGGTTTCGAGTTTGGGCCAGGGACTTTGGGTATGTTGGGTCAACATTGTGATTGGGTTTCTGTTTTTTTGTTTTGCTTGTATGGGCCCGGGCAAAATGGTCTTGTAACAGTGACTATTGTTCAAGGGCATTAGCAGCATCCCGGATAACAGCTGAAGATGTTATTTTCTTGTATTATTGGCTATGAACTGCAAGAAATGTTCTGGTGTTTGAAATTTAGAATCAGGCAGATCCTTGAATTGAAAGGGTCGAAGCCAAGGGTACTAGGTCTTGTTGTAAGAACTATAATTTTCTTGTATCAATGATTCAAAGGCCATCACCAAATATGCTAATTGGCACAGTATCCCTATATGATTTATGAATCTATATGCTGCAAAGCCCCATGATCCTAGTGCCATATGAGCCTATTTAAAATGAAAACGGCAGGATCTGGCTTCGTTAACAAAGATATATGCCCACATCAACTTGAAATAAATAACATCTTCCATGCATTAGTTCTATTTTCATTGTCAGTTAATGTTATACATGAAGTTCCCTAATTTCAAATGCTTTTCTAACTTTGAATAAAAGGAGTGCTTTACAAATAGGAAGCAAGAATGAGTTATTCCAATGGAGAAGAACCTATGTTAATGTCTAGAACTTTTAAGTAATTTGTCGGTATTTAGTACTGTGACTAACCATGTCTTGGAAAGGGTATATTACCAGATTCTTGGAGCATGACCCAAGGTCCAAATTTGATTATATGATTAGGTGGGGGGGATGCACATGAATGCAAGGTAAGATGTGTATATAAGATTGTTTTTTATTGATTATTTGTTTGTATCAAAATACAGAGTAAACTTGGAATTTAGTCTCTTACTTCGATTTTTAAGAATTTAGTACTTTTATTTTTCAGATTTAAATATTTAAGCCCACTTATTACTACCGTTAATTTTTGCATTAAATTCTCTAATGTGATATTTTGAAATTAAAAAAAATTCACATAGTAGTCATGTAATAACAAAAATAATGTTGAAAATACTGATTATAAATTTTTCGTAAAAATACTCATTTAAACTTGTCATGATAAAATAATTCTTTTGTTAGAATAGTGTTCGTAAAAGAAATTGACATGAGCATTTTGATTTAAATAGTTTACAATATTAACTATCTAGACTAACTAATGACTATAAAAGTAGAGACAAAATAATGTCAAAAATTAAAGTATATAGATTAAATCTCAAGTTTTAGCATAGTTTAGGACCAAAACTAAATTTGATCACTATCTTATAAAGTAAAAAAAAAAGTAATACAAACCTAAAGGAACTAGAAGTCACGTGTCAATCTCTAAAGCAATTAGGGCATTGAAATTGTATATAACAATGTAATATTTTAATTAATAATATATATTTGGACTAATTAATAATATTATAAAATATAGAGACCAAATCTTATTAAAATTAAAATACAAAGTTTAAATCTTAATTTTAGGTATAATAGAGACATCAAACTAAAATTTAGCAAATTTTTTAATATACATTTAAAAAAAAACCGCTTGAATGCTTACGTGTTAACGAAGGAAGGCACAAAAACTTAAAAATAAAACTTTAAGAAGGTTAGTTAAAAATTAGTTTTAAAAGTTATTTATTTAAAAATAACAGCAGAGGTGGGCGTGCCGGAGTGGTTATCGGGCATGACTAGAAATCATGTGGGCTCTGCCCGCGCAGGTTCGAATCCTGCCGCTCACGCTTTGTTAAGTTTTTCCTTTATTGAACTCTCAGCTTCTTGCAGTCTGTCCACTACATTTACAGCTTCATTTATTTTTGTCATTTTACATGGAAAGGAAAGCGTTAAGAGTTGTCCAAGAATTAATCTCGAAATTGATGTGAACTGAAAATTAAATATCGAATCAATACTAATATTATGGATTCCATGAAAAAGAAATCAAATAATGTTTGATCAATCTTGTAGAAGTTGAGAATACATTTCATCTTGGTCATTATCTTACAAGTCATTTTATTTTGTTGAGGGTTGAGAATACATTCCAGCTGGGCTTTAATGTATGACATTTTGCAGGGATTAACTTCTCAATTTCCACAAAGTAGAGGGTTCCTTATCAAAGGTTAATATCAAAGCTTGAGATTCAAAATGCTACCTCTTTGATATGAATCAAAGTTGCCCAGCAAAAGTTTGAAGAATACAGATAATATCCTTTTCCATTGTTCATATACAAGGATTCCCTTTTCCAAGTAGAAATAAAAATAGCAACAAAATATTTCCAATGGCAGTGACAGTGAGCAACAGTGCTAATTGTACTCCTATAATTTTTTTCATATATTTAGAGAATCAAACCTCATATACATATTTAAATTTGTATCCATTATGAAATTTCTTTGCAGCAAAACCCCATTTTTTTCTTGAAGATATTGCATACAATTCAACTTACATTTCCTGCCTAAAATTTATAGATACACAATCTATGTTCATACATGTCAGCTTCCATTATATGTCTGGCTGAAAAGAAAATATAGCCCATAAGTTCAAAACACTAAAAGAAGTTTATCACAAAATTTTCAACAAAAATATTTAATATACATCCATGTCATGGACCTTCAGGAAAACAAGCAGTTTGGCTTTGTTGAAAATTTTCTTAATTCCCTCGATCTCCGAACGGTCAGGAATCCGGATCTATGTTCCGTAACTTTTTATTCTCCTAAAAGTACAGTATCCAACATCCATCCTTATGCATGTTCAAATATGAGCACGGTATAGTCTGAACAATCCCATGTTGAACACACATACTTATATTAACAGTTACTCGAGTTAAGTAACATAGTCAATACCACATGAATATGAGACCAACATTGCTACTTTTGGTATTTGCAATATTGTTCCCTTGATATGCATAGAAACAGTCTTTCATATGCAGCTGCCATTTGGTTGCTGTGAACAATTGCAGCCCTCTTTGCCTAGCAGCCTTGCCTTTATTCTCCAACACCACTCTGCCATCATTCCAAACTTTATACAGAGTCTTTTCAAGGCTCACACTAGTGAGAAAGTGTAACCTGATTCTGTCCAACGATTACCGACCCCGTGATGCTGGCGACTCGTGTAGCCATTACCGGTTTCCCAGAGAGCATTGCTTCCACAGAGTATGATCCAATCCTTGTGCTCGGAGAGTCGGATTCACGAAAATATCGATTGCATTATAGAACTTGGCTAGTTGAGCTTGTTCCAATGGACCCAAAACAAGTATATTGGCTCCTAGAGCTTTGTATCTAGCACCCCATGGACCATCACCAGCAACAAGAACAGTAACACTTTGTTGGAACTTGTTGTTTTCCATGAAGATTTGCTTTAAAGCTTCATGTATCAAAGGGTGCCCTTTGTCTTTCACCAACCTCCCTGCAATTCCCAATACCAATGACCTACTTTTCGAGATGCCGAACTTCCGTTTAAAATCGATTCCAAGAGAGAGTTCGGGTCTGAAAATCTCCTCATCGACTCCGTTGAGGATGATGTGGACTCGTTCTTCCGGGATCATGTATATCCTTTTTAGGACATCCCCAGCATGATCACTTGTAGCAACATGGTGAGAATATCTTTGAAAAAACCTCACCTCTTCCACAACTTTCATCGCTCTTTCGGTCATCATGGTAGCCTGTCGTTCTTCCGGACTACGGAGAAGCTCTTGGATGATATCCGAATGAATGGTTTCATAAGCGATTCCGTGCCAACTAACAGCTAGATTGGGCACATTCTTCGCTCGAGTATGAAACAGCCCGACGCTCTCGTGTGGATGACATCAAATGGTCTCCCAGTCGAGTTTTGAGCTCGGAATTGCTCCCATACAACAGCTTGGTCCAAATATCCACCAGATGTTGGCCTTGAAAGGTGAAAAACCAAGTTGGGAAATGGATACGTAGGAAAAGTGGAATTTGGTGAAGAAGTGGTGAAAATGTGCAATTCATGGCCTCTTTGGCAAGAGCAAGGTGTAGGTCAAAGCATGCCTTTCAAGCCCACCTGCATGAGACCTGTGAGGCCATTTCTTCACAAAAACACCAATTTAAGGATCTGAGAGGAGGACCAGCAGGAAAAGAAAGAACATCCAAGCATAAGGGAATGTAAGCAAATCAATGCTTTCCTTTGCCTTTGCATCATTATAACGTTCATGGAATAACATTTGCTGGAAAACTGACACCAACAGAAGATTGAAATGAAGGAAAATACAGAAAGGGTTGCAATTATGCGGTACAAACTATGGAACCTGAACATGGTACTTACAATCTGATCCTTTGCCATGAAAATGGAAAGCTTCAATAAAAAATTTATTTTCCCTATCAAAACCTGTAAAGAGTTTAACAATTATTAGGCAAGGTGGAATTCAAGGAACTGGCACATGGGGTTTGAGCAGAAGCCGTGTGATCAGCCATTTTCGAAGGACTTTGCTTTTAAGGAGTAAATAAATAAATCAGGCTTAGCAAAGTTATCATTGAAAATCCCATTGACTAAATGGATAATTTAATCTATTCTTCTTGATTTCCAAGATGCAACAAAGGGAATCTCGAAATGTTGCAGCCCCAAATGCTCAAGCACTGATTTAATATAATAAGAAAATTAAGGGTAAAACTAGAGACTCTAGGATTCAAATTCCATTTTGTCTCCTCAACTCCAAAAATGAGTAAATAAAGAACAACCCAATTAACTAAATAGTTGACTTACTGAGGCCAATTTTAGCATCAATTTTTTAACAAAAAGAATAAATTTACTTTTGATCTCACTTAGAGAATTAATTCTCAATTTTTAGTATATGCCTCCATGGTAGTTTTACCAAAATCAAGTGCCATCTAAGTGATGGTAAAAAACCATAAACCGCCGTTGCCGGGGATCGAACCCGGGTCGCCCGCGTGACAGCGGAATACTCACCACTATACTACATCGACAAGTTATACAACCTAAAGTTTATTATTTATATTAATAAAATAGTTTGAATATTATAAAGCTGGTTTCAGAAAAGAAAAGTAAAACTAGCTATATGAGTGGCATTATGCTTAACAAAAGAGATACCACATTATTGAAGAGAATCCAGTTGATTCTTGCATTTTCACAAAGTCTGAATATGAAAAACCAACATTGATATCCCTATATGTTTAATAAAATGGATTTGGGTATTTGCAATATGCTTCCTTTGACATGCACAGAAACAGTCTTTCATATCAGCCGTCATTTTGGTGGCAGTGAACAATTCAACCCTCTTTCCCATCCTTCCAAACTCTATACAGCGTCTTTTCAGGACTCCACTGTGGTGAGAACGTGTAACCCATTCTGGCCCACAATCCTGACCCTGAACTGCACCGTGTAGTCACACGTTTCCCACTGAATTGCTTCCAATGAGTTTATCCAGTCCTTGACCCGAGCGTCGGGTGCACGAAAATATCGATGGCGTATAAACCTTGCTAAATCATCGTCCAATGACCCAAACATATGTTGGCACCAAGTCTTTGTATCTAGCACCCCATGGATCATCACCACACACAAGAACCACTTTGTTGGAATCAGTTGTTCTCCATGAATATTTCTTTCAATGCTTGGAATATCAAAGGGTACCCTTGTCTTTCACCAACCTCCCTGACATTCCCAAAATCAATGACCCGTTTTGTGGAATGCCAAGTTCGTGTTTAAGCTCGTTCCTAGGGACAACTCGGGCCTGAAAATCGCCTCATCGACTCCATTGAGAATGATGTGCACTCGTTCTCGGGATCATGTAAATCCTTTGAGTATACCCCAGCATGATCACTTGTAGCAACATGGTGGGAATATCTCGGGAGAACCGGACCTCTTCGACGACTCTATAACCTTCTTGTCCCATAGCAGCCTTGTTCTTCGGGTGCTCTTAAAAGCTTGATTATATCGGAATGAATGGATTCATATGCATTCCATGCCAGGTAACAGCTAGGTTGGTCACGTCCTTGCTTGGGCATGCATCAGCCCGACGCTCTCGGTGTGAACAATGTCGAACGGTGTACGGTCGAGTTTTGAGTTCGAAACTGGCTCCACAACCACGGTCTGGGTTCAAATATCCACCAACTGTTGGTTCGGAAAGGGTGAAAAACTAGATTGGGAATGGATGTATTTGGAGAAGAGGTGGTGAATGAATTGCACTGGATGGCCATCTTTGGCAAGTGCAAGGTGTAGGGTCAAGGCATGCCTTCAAGCCCACCTGCATGAGAACTTTAGAGGCCATTTCTGACAAAAAGTGCAATTTAAGAGTCTGAGGAGGATGGTCTGAAGGGAAATAAAGAAGATTCCAAGAAGAAGGAATGGAGTAAATCAATCACGGGCTTTTGAAATGAATAGCAATGCTGGAAAAGCCTGGCACTTTAAAGGATTGGATAAAGAAAATGCTTGGCAAGGATTGCAAATTATGAAAGCAGAAAATTATGAAACTTTAACATAGTACTAATAGTGTGATACTTTAAACCATGAAAATGATTGAACAAATGAAGAAGTTGTAAACAAAAAAAAACCATTGAATCAAGACTCAGAACCAGAGTCTAAAATACAATGGGATAATATTGATTGAAGAAACTATGCCATGGGTTGAACTAGCATACGAGACCATGGATCGGTCCATGATATCAGGATTGCTTTTCAAGTGTGTAAAAACAAAAACTTCACATATCACTGAAAATCAGGGTGACTAAACCACTAATTTAATCCATTTCTAAGTAATCATTATTTCCGTAAAACAAAAGCAAGTTGATTTCAAAAACCACAAGTTAAGAATTATTATTCATATGTAGCTTATATTATTGTTTGTGTATGGTTAAAATGCTAGTGGATTCACTTTCTCGCCAAATACCTGCGTAATGTAATATTGGCCCATTTCAAAATCCTTCAATTTCAATTTGTAACATGTAATTATTTATTTTATTTATTTGATATAATCATTTCATCCTTTATTTTATTGATGGTTATTTATATATTTATGAAAATTAATCTATAGTACTATAATATAATATAAAAAGTTGTTAAGTTTTTTTATATTTAGAAATTTAAAGTATAATACAATGTTAAATATTAAATAATTTTAAAAAATAAAATATGAAATTTAAATTAATCATTTTTTAAATATAAAAAAGCTTTGAGTAAAATTTAATTATATTTTCAGTTGGACAAGACTTGAATAATTACGTATGATATTAATAAAAATGCAACGATCAATTTAATCCCAACCCTGATCCATAAACATCACAGAAATACTTAATATTATACTGCCATGATACTATTGAAATGAAAATTTTATATTTAGGTTTTTTTATAACAAAGCACTTCAAATTGATGTTAATGTCAACTAGGTTTTTACCTTTGTTGAGGTTTTTATATCTAATTCATAATTATTGAGTTTACTTTTATAATAATTTATTTTAATTATTTAATAGGTGGAAATTATAAAAGAAATATTAGTATTAAATGAAGCAATTTTTTAAATACAAATACCCTAAATTATTCATAGTCCCTCCTCTAACATTTCAATAGGAAGATAAATACGTTTAACGTGCTCAAACCCACGTCCTCTTACATAAATATAATATCAATAACAACCGAATTAAGATTCGGCTAACTAAATGAAGATTTAAGCATCCATGAGCAAAAATTATAAAAATGCATAGGTAAATAGGTTTAGGTCAAGATTTGTGCTCTTGGGATAAGAGGAGTGGATTGTCGTAAAACCTAAGTTAAGGATAACAAGATTAAGAATACAATTAGGAGGCTGTTTTACCTCAATAATATAAAAAAAATTTCAAATAATAATAATAATCTCATACAAGTTTTTAGAGTGGAGAGAAATCCCACTCCCCTATCGCTCAATCAAACTAAATTTGATTAGAAACGAAAGTGTTGAAGATTAAAATCGGCTTCAAATTGATCAAGATTTTAGCCCAATCTGTTATATTAGTAAATTTTATATTTCATTTCAATGTAAATTCGATTGGTATCGATATATAGTACATACTAAATGGTTGTTTACTAATTGAAATATGGTGTCTGAGTAAAAGAATTAAAATATATTCTTTAATCAGTATATAATGTTCCAATTGGTACGTACGATATAATTGATATCAATTAAAATTATACCTAAATAAAATTTAAATATTTTTGATTAATTATTACTACAACAGAATGTTCCAACCGATAATAAACGATATCGAAACCTGATTTTGGTTCCAACATTCCGTCGACGAAATGATTATAAATCAATTTTTGGTTTGATTGTTTTAAATCATACATTTCTTTTATTTCTTGACAGTACATGGTGGGATTTGTGGTTGAAAATGCAAAAATCGGTTCCATTGAACCCCATTTCTCTCTGCACTTTAAAAATTTTTTGTACAAAATTTTATTATTAAAAGAATATGTATAATTTTGCAATTTTTTAAAAAATTTGGGGTAAAAACGCCCTAATTAGGAAGATAAAAGAAAGCCTAGTAAAACTTTAAACCATATAATAAGTTGACCTTCAAGAGTACAATATTATTTATTTAAAATGTCAGAAGTAGAGTTTCACATTGAGCTTGTAAAAATAATATTAACTATAAAAGATTATTTAAGTTAATCCGGCACAGTAAAATAGTAAATATAATTTAGTCTTTAATTTTTATATATAATAATATCATAATTTCAAAATTTGACTCTCAAAATTTCAAAAAACTCAATTTTCTTAATTTTTAAAATTAAAAATACACAAATATTTCAAAGAATATAATAAAATTTTAATTAAATAAATTGATAACGAAAATAACAATATATAAAATTTAAATATAAAAATGAATTTAATTTATTTATATAAAAAAATCCCCGCCCCACCCACAACCGTCCCTCGCTCTCCCTTTCTGCTGGTGCCTTGCATTTTGTATATGACCCAATTGCAGATAATGAATCAATATCACAGCACAAGGTGTCTGCAGTGCTAAGAAGGTGAAAAAGCAGGGCACAGTAATGAATCACAATCTCCAATCACTGCAATTCTCTGAAGATTTTGTTTTGATGACACAGATTTCTAACTTTTCAAAGTGGTTGTCTTTACATCTATCAAGCCCCCATAAATAACAAACGAGGAAGGGAACAGAACACAAGCACACAACTTCCATGAAAATCTTTATAAATTTCTTACTTTTTTAGAACCCTTCTAACCATTTAAGTTTGTTATCTTCATTTTCATGTCAGGAACTATCTTGGTTCTGCTACTCTCAAAAACCATTTATTCAAAAATGCATCTCCACCCCCATCTTTATCTCTCGGAATAGCCTCCAACTTGCTCTCAAGGTCCTTGCCGAAAGAGGAAACTATCTAGACGAACCTGTTAAGGGGGTCTGTGGTGGGGAATGGGAGAGGGGTGGGGGATTTATTTTTATTTAATATAAATATTAATATTAATTATTAATATAATAATGATATTAAATTTAATTTGCAATAATATTTTTTTAGAGATTTGTTTTTTTTTTTTTAAAATTTATGTATCTTTTGGATATATATTCTTCCTAACGAAAAAATTTTTTTAAATTAGGACTAATTTGAAATCAGTTGGTATAATTTTGAGGATAACATTTTTAAAACATTAGAAAATTATAAAAATTCCGTGACAGTACTGAAGATGTAAAAAAAAGGCCATGATAAAAAAAGTCAAAAAAAAACGTCTGCGTAAAATTGGAATGT